>NC_063058.1:9698753-9728753 GCF_018812025.1 Megalobrama amblycephala
TATATTTATTAATTTATACTTTTATAATATATATATTTTTTAATTATTTTGTTAATTATTACTGTCTAACAGGTGTTTAACGGTCTCTGAACCCATTACTTTGGGGTTGTAATATATTTCTTACCACTAGATGGCGCTCACACAGCATTGTTTCTCACATATCTCACTTATTCTAACTAGACGGTGCTGGCATGAACTTGCACTTCCTCGTCTCTTTGTCTGGAAGATTTGCATAAAAGACAAGTTTTAGGTCAACAGTGCTGGCTACTGACTATACTAATTCGCTTCCTGTTTGAATGTCTCATCCTGTTGTACTTCTTGTCAACAGACATTTTCTGTGTTAAGCAACAGTTTGAAAATGACTCATATGTTTTCAGGCAATTATTTCAGGTATCTTTTCTGAACCAGTTATCACAAGCACCTTGCCGGCGGTGGTCATGTCCACGAGCCAACATAACCTCTCCAATGACAAGGCCAACTGCAGAGGGTCACATACAAGGTCTGTATATGGACCCATCAGATTCACTCAAAAGCTCACATTCAGGTTCAACAACCTTTAAGAAATTCTGAATCACCACTTGATCCACGTGGAAAAAAATAATCCAACCAATCACCCGAACCATCAAGCCAACTAAACAAACGTGCAGACACAAAGTTCATTGTGGTTGTGTTGTAGATGGTCAACAGCTGTCATCAATGCATTGTTTTGTTTTCTACTTGTTAATTTCCAAATGTTTTTGCCCTGACATGTTTCCAAAAAGAAGGAAAACATAGTAAACAGCTGGCTGGCAGGTTAAAACCACCCAAATTAGTTCCATATGTGGCTATCTATGGAAAACAACCTCCGTTAAGATAAAAACAAAGCAAAGTCACAGAATAAAAGAAGTGGGTTCAAAGTAAATGTGGAAAAGTACATTTACAAACAATATATTACCAGCGTAAAGAGATATTTGTTCCCGTGTAGTCAGATTACAGGCAGCTACGCATTACAGAGATGAATAATGCAGCAGGTGTCTGTCCTACCTGGAAGCTGACAGCCCCACCTGGTTGCTATGGCGACAGACAACAGCCCCAGCAGGCACAAAGGGTGCGTTTCCGCTCTTTACCCTCTACACGTGTGTTTGGACGAGGGGTGTGGGTCAGGATGGTGGTAACTTGATGGACATGAATGGTGGATCACACACCACAGACTGTCATGTTTTGAGAGAATAATCTCAGAGAAGATACAAAAGATGGAAGTTTGGGTCATTCAAAATTCATGTCATGCTGGAAAAAGGAAAAACAGACTGGACAAGCATTGGAGAGAAAGGAAAACTGTACACAGAGCTGATATCAGGACATGCCACGGCATGTCAATTTCTCCCAGCAGAGCTTCCAGAGACAGGAGGATTTGAACCTGTGGCTCTAGTTCTACTAGTCAATCTTGTATGAAGTACAGCAGAACATACTCAAAACAGACACTTGAGAGACTGTTATGGACTTTAGAATCATTAATCTTGTACATTTCATTTCCTCATACTCAAAAAAACTCTTTGTGTGAACTTAAGTACACAATTGATTTTTTTACTGGTAGTCATAACAGTATCGCATGCAGTGAGGGACGCACCTGCTGATTACTACATCACTGCATACTTTAAGTGTGAGACCATCACAGGCACGTGCCTCTTCTAATCACCCTCACCCTTAGGTAAACATCAATCACATTTGTTGAAATCGAGGCCAGTGGCCTCTAGTTGGCTATCATGAGACCTGAAATTAAAAGGCTGATTTTGTTTATAGGGAACCTATTATGCGAAATTCACTTTTACATGGCGTTTGAACATGTCTGATGTGTGTCCACAGTGTGTGTAAACAACCAGCCTATAATGGGAAAAATTCACCCACTCCTTTTTTTAATAATCCCCATAAATAAGAAGCAGTGTCTAAAAATACGCTGTTCCAGATGTCCCCCTAATGTGACGTCAGAGTAGGGACAAGCCCCACTGGTGACGATCTGCCCTATTAGCATAGATCCCGCCCTGAGTGAGCCGCACATTGTTCACCATGTTTATATCTTTGCTATAGCATCTATTGATATAATGTCTGTGCCACATAAACATTATAAATATTGTTTTTTATGTACAAATGAACATAAGAGTCTCCATAGACTCCCAGGACCTGAGCCAGAGAACAGCATTATTTCAACTTAGTTAAAAAAAAAAAATCATGTTTAACAGAGGGATTTGTGGTGAAAAACTACATTACACATGATGCTGTACAGAAAATTTCAGAAATCAGAGTTGAAACAAGCAAAATGCGCCAAAAGATCTCTTTAGCCCCACCCACTACCACGAAGCACTGTGAATAAAGTAATTGAGTTGGTCTCCCTACACTCTGAAAATATTGAAATATTTCAATATACATGCATATTTTGCAAAAAACGTAAAATATATTGTTTATATATATAATCCCTCAGGTCCTACTCACCCAGCTCTGTGTGGGCCTAGAACCCGGGTCGCCGGCATGGGAGGCAGGCACGCTTACAAGGATGCTACAGACCGCAGTCTCTAGCGTCAGTCGCTAGTGAGCATCTTGAGATCAGGGGAGTGAGATTTACCTGCACAGCTCTCACTAGCTGGCCTTTGTTACACTCATCCCCCTAAACCTCACTCCTATCTGGGTCACGGCACCAATGTAACACCTCAGGTCCTACTGTGCAGGCCTCAAATCCGGGTTGCCGTCATGAGCCAACTAGATCATCCACTGTGAAGGCCTCATCAACAGGACAAGTAGCACAGCTCCTCAACAACTGTCCATACCGCCGTGATGAATACGATCCTCAACTGGATGGAACTGAAATAAATACTTTGAATGTTGCGATCCTATCAGACTTATGATAGCAACCTGAATCGTAACAAAGCACTGTTTGCCAGAGGAGAACTGGCCCCCTGACTAAGCCTGGTTTCTCTCAAGGTTTTTTTCTCCATTTTAACACCTATTTGCCACTTGTTTGCCACCTGATGTCACCTGTTGGAGTTTGGGTTCCTTGCCGCTGACACCTTTGGCTTGCTTAGTTGGGGACACTTGACATTTGATATTCAACAGTGCTTTGATCTGCCTGCATTGACACTATTCTTTAAGAGCTGCTGTGCAGCCAAAATAATGTACCAGTTATCAATGTAAAGCTGCTTTGACACAATCTACATTGTAAAAAGCGCTATATAAATAAAGGTGATTTGACTTGGGAAGCGGGCATGCTAACAAGGATGCTAAAGACCATAGTCTCTAGCTTCAGTCGCTAGCAAGCCTCTTGAGATCAGGGGAGTGAGTTTTACCTGCACAGCTCTCACTAGCTGGCCTTCGTTACACTCACCCTCCTAAACCTCAATCCTATCTGGGTTAAGGTCCTACTTGCCCCACTCTGTGCAGGCCTCAAACCTGGGTCGCTGGCATGGGAGGCAGTGGTGATAACAAGAACCACAGTCTCTAGTGTCAGTCGCTAGTGAGCATCTTGAGATCAGGAGAGTGAGGTTTACATGCACAGCTCTCACTAGCTGGCCTCCGTTACATGTATAATCAACATTTTTAAATAGTTTTATATTTCTCCATTGTTTTTAATTTAGAATATGCTGTTCACAATGCATCATGGGATTGTAGTTCTTTGCCACACTAAAGCCGTTAAGTACACAGTCTTATTGTACCTTTGTATTTTTATCTGATTTTTTTTTGCTTTAAATCAAAGTTTGTAATGTTATGATTCACCTCATAGCTGGTTGCCTTGGTTCATGGCTTATAACGCTTTAACAAAGACTTTTCTGAAATCCCTATGGGAGAAATTATTGGAAAAAAATACTTGCAGAACCAATGCTGCTGAAGAAGTGGTCGGGCACTGTTGCACTCTATACCCATGAATACTACTGAGACTCTTTTCTCCTATGGAACAGAAAAGATGAACAAGGAGCATGTTCATATTACATTTTCCCATACAACAAAAACACATAGCAAGTATTGTGAGAGGTCAAACACCAAAAAGAAAAGAAAAGAATACAAAAAGTTGTGCTATTTAACTAATAATTGGCTCAATTAATATTGCACCAATTAATACCCAACAGAGCATACAAAATCAAGAAGATTTATAATACCTGGAGAGAGCTACCTAGCATTTCCATTAATCTCTATGGAAAGTGTTTGACTAGTTCACAGCCCAAACCATTCACTAGTGACTATCCTGAGCTGTGAAGAAAGTTACAAATCTGTTTTAAGGCCGGAACACACCAAGCCAACGCTGATGAACTAATGGCGATGAAAGCAGTCTGTGGGGTTGGCTCACGTCGGCAGCGTCTGTGTCCAAAGTTGGCCTGACACACCAAACTAACGCTAGACAGCCGATGGCCAAGTAGCACGTCAGTTCTGCACCTGCGTGAGATGAAATGCCTTTCCGAACCAGCAGGTGGCAGTAGCTGAACAGCCAATCAGAATGATCAGATGGCCTGACGGACCAACAAGCTCCGACGCCGATTCAACATTTCGAATCGGCCGAAAAAAAGCTGACGAGGACCAGCTTCAGCCGACGGTGTGGAACACACTGAGAAAACTTAGTCGGCCGACGAACAAAAACTGGTGTGTTCTTGCCTTTATGCTTTTAAGAAACCTTTAACATGTATCAGGTAGGCCTACTGGTAAACCATCTACTATAATATAATGAAATACTTGATATGTTGTTAGCGAAAAAAAAAAGGGAAAAAAAAAAAAGAATAAATAAATGGAGGAAGCTTGCTTGCAAGCTAATTTACTAGCAGTGGCTAGCTCTGCTTGCTAACCAGCCAAAAAAAATCACCCTTGTGTGGTGACTCTCAAAAATACTTTAGCCATTTAGTTACAAAACAGCAAAGATTTAGCATAGGATATTAACGCAATGCATCACTACTGTTGTTTATGGTTTACACTCACACACATTTCTTAAGGCATGTGGAAAGCATCAGGATTTACCACAGTTTTCATGTTGTCAGAGCACACAACATTACTGATGGAGAGGATTTCATTCATTTAAGGATGGAGTGATGGTAACGTTTTGTCAAGGGTTAGCGTTGAATGATACAAAACAATGTGTAGTAAATCACAGATGTGAAATACAAGCCTTTCTCCTAGAAAAAAATGTGATGTATGACATGCCAAAGTGCTTTGAATGCACTGTGGGATTTAGAAATGGGCCACAGCCATCAAGATGTCAGTTTTTTAAACTTTGCTTAGAAGATTTCTTAGATTTCTCTCTCTGTGTTAGCCTACATATACAACCTTTTCTATTGCTAGGAGTCATAATTACCCTTTTTACCTAAATTAAACCAGTCTTTCCACTTTGTCTTTGTTTGTCTGTACTATTAGGGTGAGGACTCCCATTTTTACGTGTCAGATGTTCAAAAATGTTTGTCTTGACTGACTGCTACTCAGCAAGCCCTAACAAAGCAGTAAAAAACAACAACAGTAATGAGGTTTACAGCTTGTTTCCTGTGTGGAATTGTGGGGGTTGGGGCGGGTGGGAGGGAGGGAACGAACACGAGAGACAGACAGGGAGAGGTGTCATATCACTCTCATGAGAGACGTACTGTAATTACACAGGATGTTTTAGGTAAACATACGAGTGGTGCAGTTTCCATGCCGATCCTGATGTTTTCCTTATTTTTATTAGAAGACTTTCTTCTGACAGACTCTGTCAATGAATATTCAAAGCACCATATCCCTTCGAAAGAAACTGAAGATGAATATGATTTATGTTGATGTCATTGCTTATCCACTTATGACAAAGACAGCACATTACTATCATTTAAATGATTTATAAATATACATTTGGCAATAAAGAGCTTTATAAAACCTGTGAAGTCTTGCAATGATGTAGACAAGTAAATGATTTACTTCCAGTTCAACTTCTCAGATGCTAGATAATTACATTTTCGGAAGAAAACAACCACCCCCCCAAGTCTCCATGATATTCTAGTCCTTAGATATGTCCTGGTCCCTCCTTCATTTGAAGCCTATTGAATTTTTTAGTCCGTTTTATTATTTAACAGGTAAAAAACAACAACAAGTTGCATGATTTAAAGTATAAATCTTGTACGTAGCACAAACGGTGCAGGAAAGGCTATGTGCCAAAATTTGTTAAAATCCGCAACCTTAAGTATGAGCAATTGATACTTAGCAATCAGTGCCTAAGCAATGCCCACTAATGAGTTAGTCTTACTCATAAGTCATGAGAAGGAGGGAAACAGAAATCATATTCCTTAGATGTTATGTAGGTATTTTAATGACAGTTCTCTATTCCCAACCCTTGCCGAGGGGGCTGAACCATCCAAATTGAGCAGGTGTTCTGCATTGATGGGAAACATAAAAATAGGTGGTATCCATTCTGTGCTTCTTCTAAGGTGTAACCATCAACGCGTCATGCCCCAGATTGGATAGGGGCTGGTGTAGGAGGAGCGGTGCGCTGGGTCTTTGGGAAAATGAGAATTTGCCCCTGAAATCATGAGGCCTCATGGGTGGAACAACCTCAATGTTTCTCTGCAGGACCAACCTACTTCCCTTTCTTTTGCTCTCTCTCTCCGTCTTCAATACGGGGCTCACGTTTAGGGTAAACACTTCTTAGAAACTCTCCCTGAGGGTTACCGCATTCCATAAATCCCCCTCTACAAGTACTAGAAAGGTTGAAGGGGAACAGTGAGCCGTGTAATTGTATGTTCCAATCCCTTTCTACTCGGAGAACAAAGTTGGACAAAAGGTCATGCCCCCAAACAGGACACTTGGGTGAGTGAGGGGAAATCCCTCTGAAGAGGCTTCCTCTTGCTCACTAGCTTGGAAATGATGAGCTGTGATGGATTTGATGGCCAGTGAGTTGTGGGTGCCCTAAAATTCGTAACTGGAAGCACCTTCTGCGACCCTATTAGTTATTTAAGTAAACGAAACTAATGTCAGATTAGTTTTTTTGGTGTAGGTGCCATTGGCTATTAAGTCACTTTGACCTGTCACCTGTCAGCACTGTGTCCGATTTAACTTAAAAATGTGTCTAGCGGAAAAAAGAGTGGCTTCTCTCTGGAAAAAAGAGTGGCTTCTCTCCTCAGAGTGAAGGCTTGCGTTAAGCCCCTCTATTTTCTTTAAGCAGTGGCCTCTTATGATAACTAAGTCTACTCCCAAGGTTCAATTAGGGTTGACGTGCCTTTACAAAATGGAAGGAGAAAACATTTCAACATCTCTCAAATGTTCTGCTAAAGGGACATTTTATGCAAAAAAGGGGAAAGTTCTGTGATCATTTACTCTTCCTCATGTTGTTCCAAATCTGTATGACTTTCTTTCTTCTGTCAACTGTTGTTCTGAAAGGAGAAATTTTGAAGACTGCCCTGGTTGCTCTTTTCCAGCAAGTATAATGAATAGCCGCTTTTCCACTGTCTGGCCAATCTGAGTCAGGGCTAACAACGTGCCGTGCTGGGCCAATAGCCTTGGACCTCGAGCACCGAGGCCAAAATTAAGCCCCGTTTCCACTGTCGGGACAGTGTGAGTTGGGGCTAACAACATGCCGGGCGGGGCCAATAGCCTTGGACCTCGAGCACCAAGGCCAAAATTAAGCACCATTTCCACTGTCAGGCCAGTGTGAGTCAGGGCTAAAAACATGCTGGGCGGGGCAAATAGCCATGGACCTCAAGCACTGAGGCCAAAATTAAGCTGCGTTTCCACTGTCAGGCCAGTGCGAGTCAGGGCTAACAACATGCCGGGCAGAGCCAATAACCTTGGACCTTGAGCACCGAGGCCAAAATTAAGCTGTGTTTCCACTGTCGGGCCAGTAGCTCTGCAGCACTACCCTAAAACCCGCCCTTAACACACCTCCATAGAATGACGTCACACAATCCCACCATTTCACCAGCTAAAAACTAGCTAGATCGCAAAATGAGAATGATAGAAGCGAACGTTTGGTCTTCACTTAAAGACTTAAGGTGCCAGCATCGATATTTCGATATATCAAAGCTCCAATAAGACCCGATCAAGCCCCGGAAGTGACAGTGGAAATGTGACTGGCCCTGGCAGGCACTAGCATGCTAGCATTTGGGCCGACAGTGGACATATGGTTAATGAGGACTGGAGCTTTAGCACTCAACAAGAACTGAAAAGTGGTGCAAAAGTAGTCTATACAACTTGTGCACTATATCCAAATTGTTTTGTAGTAATATGCTATATTTGCATGATGAACAGACCAGATTTTACTAATAAACTTCCTTTTCAGTGAGCTGGTAACTGCAATTGAATCGAGTCAGTGAGTTGAACTCGAGAACCAGGTCCATCCAATTTGTGACTGAACCATTTAGACTGCTTGTTAAATAAATCAACTGATTTATTGAAAACTTCTGACTCAAAAGAACAGTTTGTTTACGAATCAGACATCGCTACTTCACTCACAGAGCTCATGAAATTCCAATCTGTTCCTCACACAACAATATTATATGACTAGAAAACTTGGAATAAGATCTATGGATTACTTACTTTTAATATTATTTTTGTCATTCTAAAGCCTGAAAGCCCCAGTCATTCACTTCCATTATATAAAATGACTGACCACAACATTCTTCCAAAATCTACTCCTTGTGTTGAAGGGAAGAAAGAAAGTCATACAGATTTGGAAGCGAGTAAATGATGACATAGTTTCAATTTCTGGTTGAACTATACCTTGTTGCATTCGCACCAGAGCGAACTATAGTGTGATGTTTGTGTCACCAGTGGACTGTTGTGAGGAACAACAAATCTGCTGTATGGGTAATTTCCAAGACTGCAAGACAACAAGTGACGAAAATAGACATGTCTGCAGTCTGTTACTCACGAGACAGGCATATGGCATTACAACACATGTCTACATTGCACATGTTTACACTAACCAACATATAGTATCCTATAACTAATCAAAATTACTGTGAAGCAAACCACGGCCCATCACACGTGTAGTATACAGTAACAAACTCTCCATTATACTTCCATAATGTAAATGAATGTCAACAAAAGAATATAATCACCAAAGATCTGTATCAGTCTCTGTAATGCTTAACAAACTCACAAGACAAAGACTCTTAAAAATAAAGGTTCCAAAAAAGGGTTTCACAGTGAAGAACCTTTCAGTGAACAGCTCTTAAATGAACCTATTTTTTTAGTATTAAGAACATTGCATTAATCAAAAGCAACTTTTTCTACTAAAGAACGTTTTTGCGCATTGGAAAGGTTCCATGGATGTTAAAGGTTCTTCATACACCTTTATTTTTAGACTGGGATTATTGTGTATAACAAGCATGGACGGTCAATATTTGTTCCGCCTAAGCCAAAGGATGTTGTCAGCTACTCAGCACTAGCCAAATTAGGCTTTGTTGTTGGGTTACAGAAGCTTAATCATTCTCAACATACCATGTCAAAGTCCCATAAATATTACAGAACTGTAATCCAATTGAAGTACGATACCTTGAAACACTGTATATGCCATAAACAAATCATCAATTAAGATGTTTCTAGTTGTGCCAAGAATCCTATTTGCTAAATGGAGGGGATGAATGTGGGTCAGTGTGTTGAGTATGTAAACCACATAGCTCAGCTCGAATTCAGGGTGATTTGTGACGAGCCTCAGTGCCACTCGGTGGATTACACTGCATGTTAACAGAACAAATCAGAAATGCAGTCTTGTGCTTTATTTCACCCACACGCTCTTGTTTACTCACCACTTTATATTTCGGCACTTGTTATGTCCCACAGTTTTCAACAAAGATGTGACCTGCAATTGAACTTTAAAGGTTGATGTGAACAGATTGTGACTGCATAAAAGCGCACATAATTGTGGGTCCTCTAGAAAGCCAGAGACACAAAACAAATATGCCTGCTGTCAAGATGGATGCCGGAGGGTTATTATCTAGTTCTCAACAGAACATTTGGGTGGAGAAGACATTGAAGACAATTGTTGTTTATCGTTGGAGCACCAGCACCGTCTCATCAAGCAACAGTTGAGATGAACTGATAAGAAATGAGGGACATGCAAAAATCAAAAGAAAAAAAAAAAAATCTAATGAACATGCATAGAAGATCTCTGGTCTGATGAGGACTGAACCTTCATCCCATTTCATTTTTGGCTCAATATTGTTCTTGCTTTGGTTTGACATATTAGTATATTTTCAGATGATAGGGCTAGGTAAAAATTCAGATTTCATATTTATCTGACATTTTGAATGTTGTGCAATAAAAAAACAGTGTACTGCAAAATAATGACAAGAAAAGTTCTATTGGGTCATCCTCACTGGCCTCTTTATAGTGAATCAAAACCATATGTGAGGTGTGGACTGTCCAATTCATGAACAAATGACTATTATGAATCAGTTCTTTTAAGTGAATCGAACCCAAACAGCAGAATCAGTGTGGTCCAATTCATGAAAAATGACTCTTATGAACTGGTTCTTTCTTATTTATTTATTTATTTATTTATTTAACAGGGACAACGCAGTATAACATTGCAACAATTTCAAGCATGGCAGCTTGTTTGAGCTGGTTATAAGCTGATCCTGAGCTGGAGCTAGTTGCTTAGGACCAGCACTTGACCAACTAAGGACCAGCTTAAACCAGCTCATGACCAACTAAGGACCAGCCTAAACCAGCTCATGACCAACTAAGGACCAGCCTAAACCAGCACATGACCAACTAAGGACCAGCCTAAACCAGCATATGACCAACTAAGGACCAGCTTAAACCAGCACATGACCAACTAAGGACCATCTTAAACCAGCTCATGACCAACTAAGGACCAGCTTAAACCAGCTCATGACCAACTAAGGACCAGCTTAAATCAGCTCATGACCAACTAAGGACCAGCCTAAACCAGGTCATGACCAACTAAGGACCAGCTTAAACCAGATCATGACCAACTAAGGACCAGCTTAAACCAGCTCATGACCAACTAAGGACCAGCCTAAACCAGCACATGACCAACTAAGGACCAGCTTAAACCAGCTCATGACCAACTAAGGACCAGCTTAAACCAGCTCATAACCAACTAAGGACCAGCCTAAACCAGCTTTTGACCAACTAAGGACCAGTTTAAAACAGCTCATGACCAACTAAGGACCATCCTAAACCAGCACATGACCAACTAAGGACCAGCTTAAACCAGCACATGACCAACTAAGGACCAGCTTAAACCAGCTCATGACCAACTTAGGACCAGCATAAACCAGCACATGACCAACTAAGGACCAGCTTAAACCAGCACATGACCAACTAAGGACCAGCTTAAACCAGCACATGACCAACTAAGGACCAGCTTAAACTAGCACATGTCCAACTAAGGACCAGCATAAACCAGCACATGTCCAACTAAGGACCAGCCTAAACCAGCACATGACCAACTAAGGACCAGCCTAAACCAGCACATGACCAACTAAGGACCAGCTTAAACCAGCTCATGACCAACTAAGGACCAGCTTAAACCAGCTCATGACCAACTAAGGACCAGCTTAAATCAGCTCATGACCAACTAAGGACCAGCTTAAACCAGGTCATGACCAACTAAGGACCATCTTAAACCAGCTCATGACCAACTAAGGACCATCTTAAACCAGGTCATGACCAACTAAGGACCAGCTTAAACCAGCTCATGACCAACTAAGGACCATCTTAAACCAGCACATGACCAACTAAGGACCAGCTTAAACCAGCTCATGACCAACTAAGGACCATCTTAAACCAGGTCATGACCAACTAAGGACCAGCTTAAACCAGCTCATGACCAACTAAGGACCAGCTTAAACTAGCACATGTCCAACTAAGGACCAGCATAAACCAGCACATGTCCAACTAAGGACCAGCCTAAACCAGCACATGACCAACTAAGGACCAGCCTAAACCAGCACATGACCAACTAAGGACCAGCTTAAACCAGCTCATGACCAACTAAGGACCAGCTTAAACCAGCTCATGACCAACTAAGGACCAGCTTAAATCAGCTCATGACCAACTAAGGACCAGCTTAAACCAGGTCATGACCAACTAAGGACCAGCTTAAACCAGCTCATGACCAACTAAGGACCATCTTAAACCAGCTCATGACCAACTAAGGACCATCTTAAACCAGCTCATGACCAACTAAGGACCATCTTAAACCAGGTCATGACCAACTAAGGACCAGCTTAAACCAGCTCATGACCAACTAAGGACCATCTTAAACCAGCACATGACCAACTAAGGACCAGCTTAAACCAGCTCATGACCAACTAAGGACCATCTTAAACCAGGTCATGACCAACTAAGGACCAGCTTAAACCAGCTCATGACCAACTAAGGACCAGCTTAAACTAGCACATGTCCAACTAAGGACCAGCATAAACCAGCACATGTCCAACTAAGGACCAGCCTAAACCAGCACATGACCAACTAAGGACCAGCCTAAACCAGCACATGACCAACTAAGGACCAGCTTAAACCAGCTCATGACCAACTAAGGACCAGCTTAAACCAGCTCATGACCAACTAAGGACCAGCTTAAATCAGCTCATGACCAACTAAGGACCAGCTTAAACCAGCTCATGACCAACTAAGGACCATCTTAAACCAGCTCATGACCAACTAAGGACCATCTTAAACCAGGTCATGACCAACTAAGGACCAGCTTAAACCAGCTCATGACCAACTAAGGACCATCTTAAACCAGCACATGACCAACTAAGGACCAGCTTAAACCAGGTCATGACCAACTAAGGACCAGCTTAAACCAGCTCATGACCAACTAAGGACCAGCCTAAACCAGCACATGACCAACTAAGGACCAGCTTAAACCAGCTCATGACCAACTAAGGACCAGCTTAAACCAGCTCATGACCAACTAAGGACCAGCCTAAACCAGCTCATGACCAACTAAGGACCAGCTTAAACCAGCTCATGACCAACTAAGGACCAGCCTAAACCAGCACATGACCAACTAAGGACCAGCTTAAACCAGCTCATGACCAACTAAGGACCAGCTTAAACCAGCTCATAACCAACTAAGGACCAGCCTAAACCAGCTTTTGACCAACTAAGGACCAGCTTAAAACAGCTCATGACCAACTAAGGACCAGCCTAAACCAGCACATGACCAACTAAGGACCAGCTTAAGCCAGCACATGACCAACTAAGGACCAGCATAACCAGCTCAAACCAGCTGCTATGCTTCATAACATATCTAACCAGCAAATGCTGGTTTTGTCAATAGGGAACTTGACATTACAAATGGAATATACTCAAATGAACTGGAATCAAATCAAAACATTGAAATCGAGAGCATGTGAATCAGAATATAACCGAAACAGGAAATTTGTATCGATATCCAGTCAGATAAAACACACTCATCAGATATAGAGGTGTATCAAAGGTGCATGCAACTGTGCAATGAAAAACACTGTGCAGCAACTAGGGACATTTATAAAACATGTCCATATTTAATGCTTAGACTTTGAATCTGCATTTCAGAAATAACAGCCAGCACAAACATGACTTCAAAACCATTTCATCCAAGCCCTGGATTGGAGTCAGCCTATTAGCATCTGTTTAATCTTGCTGATGATAGCGGTCTTGCCTTGTATTTATGGGACCTTATCTGTGGATGTATTATCTGAAGCACAGATGGTGTGTATGGGGAGGGGGGTCACAACAAATGGGAAGGAAATGTTGTAATTGGCTATGCTCCAGCAGATTGGACAGAATATACCTGCTCAAGTTGACTGTGGGCAAAGGCTAAATGAGATTAGTGTGTGCCATGTGGTATATGTAGAAAGGAGACCCAATATACTTGAACATTTTAGCCTTTAAATGAACCCTAAAGCTTGCATTTATATTATCTAAAATATATTGTATATTCACACAAAATAACACCTTGAGATTTTGTTGAGTCCATATAGATGACCAAAGGCTCTCACTGTTCATAAATATTTGACCCATTTTCACAATGTCCTGAACATTGTGCTCTTTAGAAGAACATAGTAGAGAACTAGCAGAAGCAGATTTTAGAAAGAGGAATTTACCCAGTGTTTAGTTGCTATGCAGCATAAAAGGAACATGAATTTCCAAATAACTTTTTGTATATTCTCATTACTCTGCAACTCCATCTTTTACTCTAAATTGTATGTGTGTGGTGTGTGTGTATATATATATATATATATATTATATAATGCATTAAAGCTGCCGTAGGTAACTTTTGTAAAAAATATTTTTTACATATTTGTTAAACCTGACATTATGTCCTGACAGTAGAATATGAGACAGATAATCTGTGAAAAAATCAAGCTCCTCTGGCTCCTCCCAGTGGTCCTATTGCCATTTGCAGAAATACACCGCTCCCGGTAAGAAACAACCAATCAGAGCCAGGAGGAGTGTCTTAGCAGTGTCAATCAATCAAGCTCGCGTGCGCGCTGATCTCACCCCTCCCATACACTGTGTACAGCCGTCAAATTCAAGATTACCGGTGTGCCGCAGCTTTGCTTATGGCGAAATAAAACGATGTTATATGCAAAGGACCACCCTGAAATCTACAAGAAACCATGCCATACATAATTTGTCAGTCCTGTTTTGAAATTATCTTAGTTGTGTAGTTCTTAAAAAAATTAAACAAATCAAGCAGGGATACTTACTTGTCAAGCAGAAATGTGGCTGACTCTGCATCGGTTTTTAATCCGTTCAGGACACGTAGCTCCCTCCACCTCGGAAAAGCCGCTCCGATATTTACCCTCGTTTTATTTCGGGCTCTATCTAATTCTTTCTTTTTGGCTTTTTTGTCATCGTCATCTGTCTTTTTCCGTTTACCTGTCTTTATTTTATGAGCAGGTGCCACTAGAGGAATTGACAGTTTGGATTGTTTTTCCGCCATAAGCAAAGCTGCGGCACACCGGTAATCTTGAAGCCTGTATGCGCTGGCGCTGTGCATGGGAGGGGTGAGATCAGCGCGCACGCGAGCTTGATTGATTGACACTGCTAAGACACTCCTCCTGGCTCTGATTGGTTGTTTCTTACCGGGAGCGGTGTATTTCTGCAAATGGCAATAGGACCACTGGGAAGAGCCAGAGGAGCTTGATTTTTTCACAGATTATCTGTCTCATATTCTACTGTCAGGACATAATGTCAGGTTTAACAAATATGTAAAAAAAAATTTTTTACAAAAGTTACCTACAGCAGCTTTAATAGCTAGTTATTTGAAGGAACACCTATCGGGTTTCAAAGTGCAAGTTTTTGAAAACGACACTGTTATCATCTCCATGAAAACAACAAAAACAGGAATTTGTTAAAATGGTAACGTCATGCACATGCGTATTATGCGTTCAGGCGCCTACACTGTAAAAAATTATTTTCATGATTTGTTTTCAGAACATTTTTTTATTTTGTCAAATCAACTTAGATAATTAATGTGGTTCAGATAACATAAAATTTTGAGTTTCTGTTGATTGCCTTCATTGTATTGACTCACTCACTAACTTACTTTTTTAAGTTAAACCAACAATTCGTTTTTATAGTGTAGTGTTTCTTTACAAAGTGATTTTGATGTTATGGCCAATATTAAAATTCTATACTATTTTGTCTAAATACATTTAAAAAAAATAAATTAAACATGCCAAATGCTAGTAAATTTAAGCATCAGAAGATTGTACAGTAAAAAATATTATTTACTGTACAATTTGCAGTATTTATTTTGAGATTTGCAAAATAAGTTTAATTGGAGCATTAATTACGGCATAGGTAAAAAATAAATAAATAAATAAACAGGTGAAATAAGCATGCACAATTAAATATCCAATAATGACCAATACCAATAGCTAAATAAAAAAATACGCTCTAATATCATCTGATAACCGATATGTCTGGATAGGATATGGAACTATATATATATATATATATATATATATATATATATATATATATATATATATTTAAATAGTACACAGATATTTTAAATTGTAATAATATTTCACAATATTACTGTTTTTTACTGTATTTTTAATTAAATAAATGTAGCCTTGGTGAGCAGACGAAACTTCTTTTAAAAACATTAAAAATCTTAGTGGTTCCAAACTTTTGAACTGTACTGTATATATATATATATATATATATATATATATATACATTTCCATATCATATGAATAATATATATATCATTCATCCCTTCTCCTAACCTTACCGATATGAATATTTCAAATCATGCAGCTTGTTAATGAGAAGTGTATTAGTACTTTTCAATCAGGCTTATGATTTTCATATGTAAGACGATTAAAAATCGCATAAACTTGCGAAGGAAAGACCTGAGCCATATATAGAAACTCTTTTAACTAAGGCCAGTACCAAACCACCCAGAACACCCTAGATACGCCCTAGCAACATGCAAGAAAACCCCCAAACAGAACACCATAGCAACACCCTGGCAACCACCCACAACTTCTTAGCATCAAGGCTTCAAGTTCTGAATTAAGTATTCTATTTTCTTCAAAAAACATACAAATTTCAACAAACTTCTTGTGCAGCACAATCTCCTAATACTCATGTTTAAGAACAGGAACTGAAAGTGTTCAGTTTCCATGTGAAAGCAAAAAGCCATCTAAGCAGTATTGAGTCTGAAACAAGTGACATAACTAGCACCGCACATCTATAAAAGATAGCAGTAGCAGCAGTTTCAGAGATCAATAGTTTCAAACATCATTTTAACCTTACAACACATTCAGCTTGAGTAGTTTTGATATGGCAAAACATTGCTCAGCTACGATCCCGAGATAATGATAGTACAAAACACCCTCATGGGTAATAAAATGTGAGGCCCATAGGCAGGGCCTCTGCTTTTTATGACTCAAAATGGTTCATCATCGAGTTGTCAGTCCTGTTCTACTATCTGTCTGGGTCTGCTTCAGAGGGACGTGCTCCTTCCGTAGGGGCTGCTGTCTCACTGGTAATTGTAAGTGGGTGTGTTTGGGGTTGTGCTGTAATTTGCATGGTGCCTGCTGTCTGGGTGAGGCTCTGACTGAACTGACTGAACCGAGACCCATTGATGTTGGTCTCATGCATGGGTCTTGTAATTGCTGGTTTGCTAGAAGAGGACCAAGATGGGATGCGTCTTTAGGTACACGTGGGGTTGTGATAAACTGGAGGGTCTCCTCCACTTATTTTCACTATCCAGCTTATCTTACACATGCCCCTAGCACAGATAGCACAGATAAAATGGTAATACTAAAAGTATTTTGTGATTTATAAATCTAAATAAAAGTGATGCATAATGACAGGTGTCATGCTTTATTGATGTACTGACTGAAAACTTGACTGCAACCTATTATGCCCTTTTACAAAGTCTGGATTTTGTTTTTGCCATTGACTAGAATAGGTTTTCATGCTTGAATGTTAAAAAAAACATTATTTTTCATATAGTTTACATTGTTGCAGCATCTCTCTTCCCAGTCTGTCAGTAACGCTCTGTTTAGTTCCTGTCTCTATGAAGCCCCTCCTCCGAAAAATGCAATGTGCTCTGATTGGTCAACTGGAATAGTGTGTTCTGGTCGGTCAACTGCTTTCAGAAATCTCACGGCCCTTACCATAACTGCAAGTTTCAGCTTCTTGGACATGGACAAAACACGTGCACTACTAATGCAACTCAACCAGGCCCCTTTTTTGCATGCCTTGGGCAGGAATTATTTAAATGAGGGATATTGTGATGGGATCGTTCCTGGAAGAAAACTACAATCGAGCCGTTTCAGGGAGTTCTGAAACAGTGCTTACTGATATAGAGAATAAATACAAAGTTCTGTCATGAAACTCTAAATGGCACAGGCTGATAGGTCCTTTAACTCAACCTGCTCTCAATCACATCATTATCTATAGGGCATAGCTGATTGGTTCTTGCTGTATCAGTAGCCAATGAGCGTGCATGCTCAGCCTTCAAAATACTTGGTTAGCATTTGCCTTAGCAGTGCAGCGTGCTTTCAGACACCCTCCACCTTCCCCAGCTCCACCTGTATAGATCTGCTACAGGTAATTCATGTATGCTATATTGTACAGCAGCAGCATGTCTTACTTGCTCACAGCAGCATGTCGTGTATGTATTGGCAGTAGCAAGTCCCGTACATAACCTGCAGCAGCAATAAAAGCTGCAGCAACATAGCAGATCTATTGTCATACACATTACCATGCCAAACACTCCGAGAGTTGTGACTTTGCTTTGTATCTTTGCAGACCTTTTTCACGCTCAAACAGCAACATTACACACTAAAGAAAGTTGAAAATTTAAAAAAGCATAATAGGTCCTCTTTATACAGAATTACACTGTAAAATAATATCCATTTAAATGTATGGTAAAAAGCTAGAGGCAGAAATTTACCGTTGCCAAATACGGAGTGTCTATTTATACTAAGTGCAAATAGCGTCCCCTGTTGGCAAAATTTACACTAGCTCCGCCCACCAATATCTGGTTGGGCCACTCAAGTTTTAAAACAAGACAAGTAAAATTCATTGTCTTCAGTGGCACAGCAGTAGCGAGAAAGGTTCGCAAATCTGGCTTTAACCGCGATCAACGCAGGTTCGAATCCACCTTTTGCCGTGCTCGCATTTATTTTTAATAAAAATGAAAATAATGTTCTAAAAGTGGAAAAAAACTGTGAACGAGTATTTAATAATATTAAAAGTGTTTATTGGGTAGGGTTAGGGGAAGGTGTAGGGAGGGTTTTTATTCTCCCAATAAGGCAGCATCCAAATAATTTTAATAAATATAATAATTTACACGATATCACATTATTGCATCCTGTTAATGTACAAAATACTGAGGTGCAAATAGTATCTACCAATATAAAGTACAGATGGCATCTTTTCTCTTATTGCAAAGAACTGATACTTTTACATGGTGTAAATAGAATCTATCGCTATTTTCACCTAGTGTAAATAGCTTATCGCTAAGAAAATGCTGCTATTGTCACTTAGTGTAAATAGAATATATTGCTATTTGCACTTAGTGTAAATAGCATCTATCTCTAAGAAAATATGCTATTTTCACTTAGAGTAAATAGCATCTAATTGCTATTTACACTGTGTAAATACTATCTATGGTGACAACAGCTAGATGGTGCACAGAATCACAAAGACAAAACAACATCGGATAACACAGATGAAACTAAAATTATGTGATAAACAATAACTAAATAACAGAAAATATAGCAAGAAAAACACCCTAATATACATTACTGATAACAAAAATGAGAAGAATCAAAATTATTTATATGAAATATAATCATGCAGAGACTTCTGTGAATGTCCTCTTACTGTGTTTCACTGTAAATTATACAATACTTCAGTTTTTCAGCCAGGCCAGGCTGACATAGCAACAACGACTCAACCAATAGTGCGAGTTTGTGGGTGTGGCTATTGTTTTTGATGACCAATGGCCGTCAGGAAACTTGTTTGAAAACAGTCTTTATTTTCCAATACCTTTGATGATGCTAGCGGCAAAGAAACACACACTTGCATACACACAGAGCATTCACTCTGCTAACTTCCTTTTAAGGTCAAATAAAAAGATCTATGTGAGTTGTTTGTGACTGAATAGGTTTGTCTGCATGCATTACACACAGGGGAGCTCGGTCATGTTTGTCTCTATGCATCAACACCCCCATCTCCCCACAGACTACAACACTAAACCCAGCAATTGAAACATCCACCTCCCTCCTCTGTCTGTCTCTTTCTCCCTCCTCTTCTCTGTCTGCTATCGCCTTTCTCTGGGGCCGGGCCAAGATCCCACTGCACCTGAGCGTTAAACTCCAGCAGAAGCTGGTGAAAGGCGATCACGTCAGCTTTACTGTGCTTTAAATCACATTGGTATATTAAGCTAATGAATGATATCGATGTTTGCTCTAATAATGTAACCAGATACACAATATGCATCGCTGCAAGGGCATGTTACTACGCAATTGCAAACTGCGTGTGGCGTGATGGTTAAAGAGTTTCCTGAAAACAACAGGTGTGGATGTGAATCATGCAGCTACAGTATATGTTTACAAAGATCAAGGGCAATGCCAAAATAGGCTTACAAAATCATATGTAATGACACAGGGATTTATAAGCATCAAGTGTGGATTTAACTTTCACCTGAGGAGACGCATGAAGAAAAATGTAATATTTACTTGTGTAAATCTGGAAAGAAATGTGCTTAAACAGCTCGTCAAAAACTGCTATGCAGTGATATTATAACTCTGTATTATATTATAAAATCGTTGATACCATAAACCAATAAATGGCCATACCACTCTTTTTTGTCTACATAAATTTAAACTAAAACACTATAAACTAAAATAATTTTACATGCTACAAGTGAATTTATGCAAAGCAACATTAATGTACAGTATGAAAAATGGATGAATGGGTTTATTTGTAGCAATAGCCAACAATACATTGTATGGGTCAAAATTAACGATTTTCCTTAATGCCAAAAATTATTAGGATATTAAGTAAAGATCCTGTTCCATTAAGATATTTTGTAAATTTCTTACCGTATATATATATATATATATATATATATATATATATATATATATATATATATATATATATATATATATATATATATATATATATATATATATATATTATACTTGTAAGTAATATGTGTTGCTAAGGACTTGTGTCGTAGTACATGTTACTTGTGTCGTAGTACATGTTGTCGTAGTACATGTTGGACAACTTTAAAGGTGCCCTAGAATTGAAAATTGAATTTACCTCGGCATAGTTAAATAATTAGAGTTCTGTACATGGAAATGACATACAGTGAGTCTCAAACACCATTGTTTCCTCCTTCTTATGTAAATTTGATTTGTGCAAAAGACCTCTGAAGAACAGGCGAATCTCAACATAACACCGACTGTGATGCAACAGTTGGGATCATTAATATGTACGCCCCCAAATTTTGCATATGCCAGCCCATGTTTAAAGCATTAGCGAAAAATGGCAGATGGAGCAATAATAACTGACATGATCCATGATATCATGATATTTTTAACAACAGTGTGTAATGTTAGCTTTAGCCCCGTTTGCCGCTGCATAGGCTACTATCAAACTCAATCAGAATCAAATGTAAACAATACTATACTTACATGATCTGATATGCTGCGTGACGAACACTTTGTAAAGATCCATTTTGAGGGTTATATTAGCTGTGTGAACTTTGTTTATGCAATGTATTATAGGGTTGCAAGTTTTTAAAGGGGACACGCACTGAATCGGCGCAAATTTAATTATGCCCCAAAATAGGCAGTTAAAGAAATTGAATAATAAAAAATCTATGGGGTATTTTGAGCTGAAACTTCACAGACACATTCAGGGGACACCTTAGACTTATACTACATCTTGTGAAAAAGGGTTCTAGGGCACCTTTAAAGGTGATTTTCTCAATATTTAGATTTTCTTTTTTTTGCACCCTCAGATTCCAGATTCCAGATCGGCCAAATATTGTCCTATACAACAATGGAAAGCTTATTTATTCAGCTTTCAGATTATGTATAAGTCTCAATTTTAAAAAAAATTATTACTGGTTTTGTGGTCCATGGTCAAGTATATTCTTTCTAAAACAAACCAATGCAAGATATATTTCACATCACCTTTAGAGGTGCTGAATGAAAAATGTTAACAGTACTGTAATGTCTACAGTTGTCATTAGAATGTACACTTATATTACATAACCAAATTGACATAAAATCCACTATGCCTGTAACATGTATCCAGTGTTATGTATCAAAAAGTCAAAGATGTTCAATGAAGATATGTCACCACACTGCTATTAAGTTTTGCGCCAATTCTAACATATTTAGTCAATACAGTATGGGTACAGAAAAACTGTTTACTATTGTACTGCATATGGCCTGCAGTCATTCTGATTTCCTAAACTATTTCTTACATTATGACTAAAATGATAAGTACTATAGTTGACCTGAATGTGTGTATATGTGTGTGAAAGACAGGTTTCATGTCTAAACTAACTTAAGTTTAAGCAGCTTTCATTTAATATTGCATTTCCACACGAATATGATCTTGAGAGTTTTCTTTTAAGTAGGCTAATACTTTTGAAACTAGAAAATTCGGATAACCACTTCCTGTTAAACCCTCCGGTGTAATCAATGCATCACGAATGACGTTTGTGCACACGTTCCCACATCCGACCTAGACGGTCATCTGATGCACGACAGATATCTGTTTTATAACGATGTTTGTTTGGAGTGTGAATGCGTTGCTGCGCGTTTGGCTAGCATCGCGTGTCTAGCAGAGCAGTCTAGCACAATTTGGTGACGCAAGGGAGCTATTAATATCACAGGAACGGGATGTACTCACTTCTGCAGCGGGTCACTTGAGGACAAACAGTGAACAATATTTCTGGTGCGCTGCAGCTTTTGGTAAGGCTGCGACAAATGATATTTACGCTGGAATATCACGTTTTGTCGTGTGAAAGAGCAACATACTGGGTTTGGGGAAAGAGAGTTGAACGCTACGCAGCCCCAGCCTCGCCCACTTTTGAACCCGCTGACTCGCTGCACTCTCATCAAAACAACCATACAAAGAATTTGCACTCAACGGGGGAGGGTTTTGTTTTCGCTCTGAGGGGCAGGATACATCCTTTTGTAGCTATTATGGCACTATTTGAACTTAAGTATTCATGGTTGGTACAATTAAAATCTATAGATAAATCGTTTTAAAAATGCCTCTGAAATTAAAGTAATAGTTCACAAAATTAAAATACTCTCCCACTTGTTCCAAACTTGACTTTTTTCTTACGGAATATCAAAAAAACACCATAAAACTATCATAAAAGTTGTCCATAGGATTGGTGTTTGTGAGAGAAGTAATGATGACTGATTTTCAATAGTTTCCACCCACCTATTTTTATGCACATTTTGGGATATCACATAAAAAACGCTGGATGGAAACACCAATATAAATTCTAAAAATAAGCATAAAATAGTTATGCGCTCAATTACATTTACTGAATAAATTCCTTTATGTGCATCAAAAAAAGTCATGTGACATGGATCACTGGACTAACCAGCGGACCGATCTCGTTTCACAGCACCTGAAATGTTGTTTGATCAATTTGAAATGCCAAAGTGTGTTTTTAAAGGGTTAGTTCACCCAAAGATAAAAATAATGTCATTTATTACTCACCCTCATGCCGTTCCATGCCCCCGTAAGACCTTTGAAATCTTTGAAACGCAAATTAAGATATTTTTTGTTGAAATCCGATGGCTCCATGAGGCCTGCATAGCCAGCAATGACATTTCCTCTCTCAAGATCCATTAATGTACTAAAAACATATTTAAATCAGTTCATATGAGTACAGTGGTTCAATATTAATATTATCAAGTGACAAGAATATTTTTGGTGCACCAAAAAAAAAACAAAATAACGACTTACATAGTGATTGCCGATTTCAAAACACTGCTTCAGGAAGATTCGGAGCGTTATGAATCTTTTGTGTCGAATCAGCGGTTCGGAGCGTCAAAGTCACGTGATATCAGCAGTTTGGCTGTTTGACACGTGATCTGAATCATGATTCGACACAAAAGATTCATAACGCTCTGAAGCTTAATGAAGCAGTGTTTTGCATTCTGTCGCTTAGTTATGTGCATTTTGTCAATCATCCTGTCAGTTAAAGGGTTAGTTCACCCAAAAATTAAAATTCTGTAATTAATTACTCATCCTCATTTCGTTCCACACCCGTAAGACCTTTGTTCATCTTCGGAACACAAATTGAGATATTTTTGATAAATCCGATGGCTCAGCGAGTTAATTTACACTTTCAAATGCCCAGAAAGGTAATAAAACATATTTAAAATAGTTCATGTGAATACAGTGGTTCTACCTTGATATTATAAAGTGACGAGAATACTTTTTGTACACCAAAAAAACAAAATAACTTTTCAACTTTATCTAGTGATGGCCGATTTCAAAACACTGCTTCAAATCCTTTGTTTCAAATCAGTGATTCGGATCGTGTGTCAAACTGCCAAACTGCTGAAATCATGTGACTTTGGCGCTCCGAACCACTGATTTGAAACAAAAGATTCATAAAGCCTCGAAGCTTCATGAAGCAGTGTTTTGAAATCGCCTATCACTAGGTATTGTTCTATAAAGTCGTTATTTTGTTATTTTTGACGCACAAAAAGTATTCTCGTCACTTCTTAACATTAAGGTTGAACCACTGTAGTCACATGAACTGTTTTAAATATGTCTTTAGTAGCTTTCTGGGCATTTGAAAGTGTAAATTAACTTGCTGTCAGTGGAGGCCTCACTGAGCCATCGGATTTAGTAAAAATATCTTAAATTGTGTTCCGAAGATGAACGAAAGTCTTATGGGTGTGGAATGACATGAGGGTAATTAATGACAGAAATTTCATTTTTGGGTGAACTAACCCTTTAACATCCTCATATACACACTCTAGATTTTAAGTTTATTCTACTTAAACAATTCTTACTGTATTGGAGAGAAAACAAGTAGCATATTGATTTGCCAGTTGTCTCTCTTTCATGTGGAGAATTGCCATGAACGAATGCCATGAATCTGACTCAACTGATTTGTGAACAAATCATTCAGCCCGAATTTATGAACTGGAACAACTGATTCACTGACAAGAACAAATATAATTAAAAAAAACAATTCATTAACAAACTGAGATTATTCTCTCAAGGACTCATGAACACAACAATGTAGTCATCCACTTTCATGTGTTTTTGTAGCTTGCATACTTATAGTCTGCATGAAAACCCTGTCTGTTTATTTATTACAAAGTTCTGTCATGAAACTCTAGATGGCGCAGGCTGATAGGTCCTTGCAAATCTGCTTGCAATCACGTCATTCTGTATGGGGCACAGCTGATGGGTTCCTCGATACTTAGCTCGCTGCTCAACCTTCAAAATACATGGTCAGCATTTGCTGTCACAGTTTGTGACGTGCTTTCAGAAACCCTCCACCTTCCCCAGCTCCACCTGTATAGATCTGCTATTCATGTATGATATATTGTACAGCAGCAGCATGTCTTACTTGCTCACAGCAGCGTGTTGTGTATGTATCGGCAGTAGAAAGTCATATCCATTACCATGCCAAACACTCAAAGAGTTGTCATGACAGAAATTAATTTTATTGAGCTTAATTGTGAATGATTCATCCATGTTTTATTTTTACATTGTAATTTTCAAAATAATCAAAATGTCATAACTCGATAGCGTATGCTGAACCCAATCATTCCATTCACATTAATCCCCGCCCCTTTTGTTACAATTTTTGTTTCTTTTATTACAATTGACCCGGGAGTTTGATTGACAAGCGATCTAACCAATCATAACGCCGAATCTGCCATTTTTTCTGACAAAGCAGCCAGGAGTTAGAAGATTAACCTCAGTGGACTTGAACTTAAAAAATGGTGTGTACTGACGTCTTTCCGTGTTTGAAACAACGTTCCTTCTGATGTTCATTCATGTTTATTTGATGCTATAAATGAACTAGTAGGAAGAGATGATCGGTTCACGAGCCGCTTGAGCTGAGTTGCTACAGCGGTCTGTCACGACACATTAAAGAGTCACAATTTTTTTTTTTTATTGTTCGAATTTCTTAACAAATTACACAGTTTGAAAGCTGGGACTTTGTTTAATATCATAAGTAACCTGCTCTGTCTTGTCTGTCAACGTGTTGTCAGTGTCCTCTTTGCTCTGCAATGTATTTTTCACTCTGTGTGGCGTGACAGAGCCATGGCTTGTCAGACAAAGCAACAGTAACTAAGGGGGGGCGGGTCTTTGCGAAGGGTCCATTGATTACAAGCTTGCATTCAGATCTGACTCCATCCAATCAACAACCAGTGAATTGAACAAAGTCCCCTCCCTACATTTTTTTCTTTTCAATAATCCGTTTCAAATATGTTCTCTACTTCCATTACATTGTGTCTTATAATATCTAACTCATTTTAGTTAGAATTTTAATCACCACTATTTAAGGCTTTGTATAGTATAGCTTTAGGCTATACATTTTCTGAACAAAAACAAACCAAACAAGTGTTACAATCATCTTTTCTTCTTCCCTAACTCTCAGAGCTCTTGTTTAAAATCATTCACATTATTGTCTGCGATTTTACCGCACTATGTTGTGCAACTCGATAACAGTGGTTTTGTGTACAGTGCTTAATTGTTTATGTTTCCAAAGTCCAATTTTGAATGCAAAGAGCATGTGTCCGATGTGACTAATGAATTCCATTCAAGGCCATAATAACAAATACATTACAACCTCAGCATGTGAGAACATGCAATAATACCTCCTGCTCTCAATAAAAATATGCCATAAAATCCATGCATTACTCAACAAGGGTGAGGTCAGCTAAATAATGGTGTAATTATTTTATGCTTATTTATTGGAAAATCCGTTCTTGTATGTGGATATATGTCATGTTGGCTACAATTACATCCCCATTTCACACAGACTGTACATCAGAGTCTTTTGGAGCCATTGTTGAGCACCAAAAGAACAAGCTACAAAATCACAAGCACTGAAAGATGGCATTTATGCACTGCCAGCTGCAATTCTCATTTTGGTTTCATAAGATTTCCTGACAAACAACAAGTTTGAAAGCAGAAATGCACGCCCATTACACTGGCTTCAAATAATATAATTCAAAATATAGATGTTTACTATGCAGACATATAGAGTTAAAGTTTCCAAAGAGTCAGTGGTCATTTTATGTTTGTGTTTAGCCTTGTTTTTTTATTGTGGTCAGTTTGACTGCCCTGAGAACATTTCCTTCGAGCTGAAAATCCCTTGAGAATAAATCAATAAGAACAATCCACTTCGTTGTTTTGTGTTTGAAACAATATTGAATAAAGACAATATTGAATGGTTTAAATCAAATGGTATTCAAAATACCATTTAATGTTTTTGACAATGATTTTGGTGTTTCAATTTGGCAGTTGACTTCAAATCCAGCCTGTGACCTCTCTGTGTTTCATAAGGATTTGTTCTCATTTAATGAGAGCTTTGTTAATCTGTTCTCTTATTAGCTGCTAGAGGGCATGGCCTGTTTGGCTCTTCATATGTGCACCCTATTGACATATGCTGTGAGGTGTGGATGTTGGAATATTGATGTTCTGTCAATTTCCATAGTTTATCACGCATGACAAAGTTGGCTGGAATGGATGTTATAATGTGATTATGCATTGTGCCCTAATAGAATGCAACAGTAGGACACCAGAAGTAAAAAAATCCCATCCATTCAATAGATTGTAACCATAACAAATAAACCTTTGAAGATCTACTGTACTTAAAGTGTCAATTTGGTTAAGCGGAAAACCACAAGCCACAAATAAAAAAAATAAAAAATAAAATAAAGAAATTGTGGTTAGTAGCCAAATTCTGTTCAAAAAATCTACATTACTCATAATCCTGAAGAAACAACCACCAATCACTGTTGAGATCCATTATGGAATAGTCTTTTGCTAAAGAAACAAAGTTCAAAGGTCTACCTTGAGTACATTACATACATGTGCCCTAAGGCCATGCCATTGTGTTATATAGGTTACATGAGCGTATTGTACATAGTGCGCATACGTATCGCTGCTGAGTTTGAATAGGGGTTGGCAAGAGGCCCTACATATGCCGTCATTAAGGCGTGCTAATGCAGAGCCTGTGGGTCAAACTGTGCGGTTGAATGGAGAGAGGGCAAAGGAGACATGGAGATGAGAGTTTCCTCCTCTTCCTCCATCAGACATGTTCCACCAGCCCACTGACTGATGCCTCATGAATAGAGCTGCTCCTCATTGGCAGTTAGCAGACATAGTTTAAGTGTGTTTGTTCCAATGTGTTCTTTTCTGCTGTATTGTGTGAAGACGACAAAGTCTTTCCCCGCAGCATTGTTTCAGAGTGGATTACTGCTAGCCTCAGCAAGCATCTGACACATAAAATCAATCTATGCTTTGCCATTCACAGATTTTTGCTAATTAACCTAATTAATATGACCTCCTTGTGGTCTGTTTTGATGAACGGGGGTTGATACGTTCATGGTTAATGAACAGTCAAAATTGTAGCTTTATTGAACTCACTTGACAATTGCAGATTTCATTCCTATGCCAATGTATTTCCTGTTGAAACAGAAAGTTGTGGCTGTATGAATTACTTTTTTTTATGATATGTTTTGATATGTTTTACTTAGGGTATGTTTACATAACAGTGATGTACTAAAAACGGAAAAAGTTTTTCCTTTGCATTTTTTTGCGTACAGATGACACCATTGTCAAAACTATCCCTGTTCACACCAATCCGTGAAAATGATTGGCCTGTATTATTCATGTCAGGCCAGTAGATAGCGATGTCACTTTGTAAAGAAACACTATGCACCTATAGACTGGATACATAATATGCATGCACATGACATCACAGTTTTCATAAAATTGCATTTTTGTAGTTTACACAGAGACGACAGCGGTATTGTTTTCAAAAACCTGTTTTCAAAAGTTGGCTTTTTCAGGCCCCCAAAACAGCATTGTTGTGTAAATGAACGGCCAAAATGCATACGTGGCAAGCAGGCGGGGCCGAGAGCCGTGGGAACGGAGTGAGGCCGGTGACGCGACTGCTAATGGGCCTCACCCGCTTCGAGTCTCACAGAGGAGCTCAGGAAAGATAAAAGGACGAGTGATGACAGTGAAGGACGAGAGAGGACCAGGCCTGAACTTTATGTTGTTGTTTTGTTTTCATTTATGCGGCAGTTGTCCGTGAGGGGCTTTCGTTTTGTTGTTTGTCTATTTTATTATTAAAATTATGTTGAGCGTTTGCCAGTTCCAGTCTCCTTCTTCCCTGAACTTTAAACATTGCTACATTGGTTCCAAAACCCGGGAGGAAGGGAGGACATGCTGTCAGAGAGCTCTCGCTGCTGAGGGGGATCGCGGTGCTGAGGAGGTCGGGCAGCACAAAGGAGCCAGTGGTGACCATGAGGCGTTGGTGCTAGAGCGATTGAGCAACAGTTGGGATGGAGAGCTTGCAAATGTGCTGCCATTCGCCGGAGGCCAGACCAGATTGATGGGGCGGAGCAGGCAGACTGAAGGAACGGGGAGCTTGCTGTCAGGCGCCCGTAATTGGAGGAGCCATCGCCGTCTACCAAGGGGCAGAGGAGTATCGAGCTGTTCACAGAGGAGGGTCCAGTACCATCGCATACATGGCACCATGAGTGAGGGCCTCCCGGCTGGGTGAGGACTAAGCGGCAGTGTGTCCGTGAACTAGACCAAGATTTTTTTTTCTTTTCCTCTCTCCCTTTTCTCGTCTCTGTCTCTCCTCATCCTTCTGTCTCCTTTTCTCGCCTTGTCTGTCCTTACCCTCAGGTGCTGCAACCTCCTTGACTGGCCCCCCCAGAGGGTGGGGAGGGGAGTAGAGCAGATTCTCGAGTAAGAGAATTCGGCCTGTAAGGGGTGATGTAGGTATGTGGCAAGCAGGGCGGGGCCGAGAGTCGTGGGAACGGAGCGAGTCTCACGGAGGAGCCCCGGAAGAGGAGTGACGAGAGGAGGAGAAGAGGAGGCCTGGACCTTATGTTGTTGATTTGTTTTAGTTTATGTATACTTTCATTTTGTTGTTTGTTTATTTTATTATTAAAATTATGTTAAACGTTTGCTGATTCCTGCCTTGTTCTTCCCTGAACTTTAAACTTTGCTACAGCATAAAAAGTTTTACGTTTTTATTGAAAACGGTGTTGTGTAAACGGCCCCTTGGCTATTAACTCTTTCCTCGCCATTGAGATTTTCTGCCATTTATGACACGACGTTTCCCCACCGTAGGCTTTATGCCGAATGTCACATGAACAAATAAAAAAGAAACAGGTCTCATTGAATCCGCTTGTCAGTTAATGCCAGTATGAACTAACGGCGATATCTATGGACTTTTAAGGTAATCAGCTGACCAAGCTAGTTCTGAAATAGTACAGCATCTTTGGATCTCAATTTTTTTTATGAAACTCACTCACATTCAAA